>NC_133451.1:0-2500 GCF_048565385.1 Saimiri boliviensis | reverse complement strand
AGGGTTAGGGTTAGGGTTAGGTTAGGGTTAGGGTTAGGTTAGGGTTAGGGTTAGGGTTAGGGTTAGGGTTAGGGTTAGGGTTAGGGTTAGGGTTAGGGTTAGGGTTAGGGTTAGGGTTAGGGTTAGGGTTAGGGTTAGGGTTAGGGTTAGGGTTAGGGTTAGGGTTAGGGTTAGGGTTAGGGTTAGGGTTAGGGTTAGGTTAGGGTTAGGGTTAGGGTTAGGGTTAGGGTTAGGGTTAGGGTTAGGGTTAGGGTTAGGGTTAGGGTTAGGGTTAGGGTTAGGTTAGGGTTAGGGTTAGGGTTAGGGTTAGGGTTAGGGTTAGGGTTAGGGTTAGGGTTAGGGTTAGGGTTAGGGTTAGGGTTAGGGTTAGGGTTAGGGTTAGGTTAGGGTTAGGGTTAGGGTTAGGGTTAGGGTTAGGGTTAGGGTTAGGGTTAGGGTTAGGGTTAGGGTTAGGGTTAGGGTTAGGGTTAGGGTTAGGTTAGGGTTAGGGTTAGGGTTAGGGTTAGGGTTAGGGTTAGGGTTAGGGTTAGGGTTAGGGTTAGGGTTAGGGTTAGGGTTAGGGTTAGGGTTAGGGTTAGGGTTAGGGTTAGGGTTAGGGTTAGGGTTAGGGTTAGGGTTAGGGTTAGGGTTAGGGTTAGGGTTAGGGTTAGGGTTAGGGTTAGGGTTAGGGTTAGGGTTAGGGTTAGGGTTAGGGTTAGGGTTAGGGTTAGGTTAGGGTTAGGGTTAGGGTTAGGGTTAGGGTTAGGGTTAGGGTTAGGGTTAGGGTTAGGGTTAGGGTTAGGGTTAGGGTTAGGGTTAGGGTTAGGGTTAGGGTTAGGGTTAGGGTTAGGGTTGGTAGGGTTAGGGTTAGGGTTAGGGTTAGGGTTAGGGTTAGGGTTAGGGTTAGGGTTAGGGTTAGGGTTAGGGTTAGGGTTAGGGTTAGGGTTAGGGTTAGGGTTAGGGTTAGGGTTAGGGTTAGGGTTAGGGTTAGGGTTAGGGTTAGGTTAGGGTTAGGGTTAGGGTTAGGGTTAGGGTTAGGGTTAGGGTTAGGGTTAGGGTTAGGGTTAGGGTTAGGGTTAGGGTTAGGGTTAGGGTTAGGGTTAGGGTTAGGTTAGGGTTAGGGTTAGGGTTAGGGTTAGGGTTAGGGTTAGGGTTAGGGTTAGGGTTAGGGTTAGGGTTAGGGTTAGGGTTAGGGTTAGGGTTAGGGTTAGGGTTAGGGTTAGGGTTAGGGTTAGGGTTAGGGTTAGGGTTAGGGTTAGGGTTAGGGTTAGGTTAGGGTTAGGGTTAGGGTTAGGGTTAGGGTTAGGGTTAGGGTTAGGGTTAGGGTTAGGGTTAGGGTTAGGGTTAGGGTTAGGGTTAGGGTTAGGGTTAGGGTTAGGGTTAGGTTAGGTTAGGGTTAGGGTTAGGGTTAGGGTTAGGGTTAGGGTTAGGGTTAGGGTTAGGGTTAGGGTTAGGGTTAGGGTTAGGGTTAGGGTTAGGGTTAGGGTTAGGGTTAGGGTTAGGGTTAGGGTTAGGGTTAGGGTTAGGGTTAGGGTTAGGGTTAGGGTTAGGGTTAGGGTTAGGGTTAGGGTTAGGGTTAGGGTTAGGGTTAGGGTTAGGGTTCGGTTAGGGTTAGGGTTAGGGTTAGGGTTAGGTAGGTTAGGGGTTAGGTTAGGGTTAGGGTTAGGGTTAGGGTTAGGGTTAGGGTTAGGGTTAGGGTTAGGGTTAGGTTAGGGTTAGGGTTAGGGTAGGTTAGGGTTAGGGTTAGGGTTAGGGTTAGGGTAGGGTTAGGGTTAGGGTTAGGGTTAGGGTTAGGGTTAGGGTTAGGGTTAGGGTTAGGGTTAGGGTTAGGGTTAGGGTTAGGTTAGGGTTAGGGTTAGGGTTAGGTTAGGGTTAGGGTTAGGGTTAGGGTTAGGGTTAGGGTTAGGGTTAGGGTTAGGGTTAGGGTTAGGGTTAGGGTTAGGGTTAGGGTTAGGGTTAGGGTTAGGGTTAGGGTTAGGGTTAGGGTTAGGGTTAGGGTTAGGGTTAGGGTTAGGGTTAGGGTTAGGGTTAGGGTTAGGGTTAGGGTTAGGTTAGGGTTAGGGTTAGGGTTAGGGTTAGGGTTAGGGTTAGGGTTAGGGTTAGGGTTAGGGTTAGGGTTAGGGTTAGGGTTAGGGTTAGGGTTAGGGTTAGGGTTAGGGTTAGGGTTAGGGTTAGGGTTAGGGTTAGGGTTAGGGTTAGGGGTAGGGTTAGGGTTAGGGTTAGGGTAGGGTTAGGGTTAGGGTTAGGGGTTAGGGTTTGGGTTGAGGGTTAGGGTTAGGGTTAAGGGTTAGGGTTAGGGTTAGGGTTTGGGTTAGGGTTAGGGTTAGGGTTAGGGTTAGGGTTAGGGTTAGGGTTAGGGTTAGGGTAGGGTTAGGGTTAGGGTAGGGTTAGGGTAGGGTTAGGGTTAGGGTTAGGGTTAGGGTTAGGGTAGGGTTAGGGTTAGGGTTAGGGTTAGGGTTAGGGTTAGGGTTAGGGTAGGTTGGTTAGGGTAGGGTTGGGTTTAGGGTTAGGGTAGGGTTAG